>NC_053155.1:10716822-10731822 GCF_016835505.1 Polypterus senegalus | reverse complement strand
ATGGCAGTACATGTTGGGTGGTGCCATCCAGCAAGCCAGTGCCTGGTGTGTAGGATTTGTGGGCCTCATGTGGACAAAGCCCCCCTTGTGGTGGTCTCTAGCTGCCAAGAATTTGGTAAAGTGTCTGGCCGATGCCATCCTTTGTAGAAGAAAAAGCCTGGTACTGGTGGTGTGGTGCGGGGACGTACTGATTGGACAGTTAAGACCTGACCAGCCCACCCAGAAAGCTTACATGCCACCAAAGAGCCGGTGGCTGGCATCTTTTGAACAACCATACTGGAAGGATTGTAAGGGACCCCCATTCATGACTTGCACCCGCCATTCTCTCCCCCCTCCTGCAGAAGTTCAGGTGGGCTTCACTTGTGTATTTAAACTTCATTTCATTTCATTTCAAGGAGTCTTCAAACAACAAGTGGTGGTTTTGTGTCACCGTCTCTGAATGACTGTGGTGGCCTAAAGGTGGCAACTGACGTCACTGTCACATATCTGGTTACATCAAATCCCTTTGTTTGGCGTTTTGTTTTGTTACTCGTAGCCGTGTCAGGTGGCACCTTTAAGGACTTTCTTAGTCTGCGTTTGGCGAGTTTGTAAAGGGGGCTTTGCTTTCAGTCGGGGCTTCTCAACTCGCACAGCTGGCGTGATTTGTAGGCCACTTGAACTGGGGGGGGGTATGGGGGTGTGTTTCTGTTCTGTTCTTTACGTGCCCTCTAATGCTACCCACTGTCTACTGCAAACCTCATTTTATTATTTTAAAGTTGTGTCGATTTACAGCTGAGCCAGTGGAGGCCATTTGTACTTCTGGCCGTTGGCCCTTCTGATGATCAACACGTTTAAGTAGTGGAGGAGCTGATCGGCTGCCATTACGACGCCTTTCTCCAATCCGCCACACGCCAGCAAATGACGACGGGCTTACCCTGCGATGTCACAGGTTGGTCCGGGATTTGCCATGAAGTCTCCTGTCTGGTGTTTGGGGACTCAGCTGCCCACCGTTTCCAAAGTGCTGCTGCCAGTCTGGGTGACTGGCATGATAACAGCTGAGCTCGGCAGGTCAAAGGGTCTGCATGTCCCCCTCAATAAAAGGCCACCGACACTCGGATATCAGTGTGTGCAACTCGGCCTCCGTTACAATGACCTGCACACTTGTGGACCACCTACAGAGAAATGGCGGGACCCTGATGGAGGAGCCGCGTGTTGTACATGTGCAGTGTATCAATGTGTGTGTGCGTTTGCTTTCTATCTATCTGTTATATAGTGCCTTTCATGTCTGTCTGTCTATTATATGGCGCCTTTCATATCTCGTGTCTGTCTGTCTGTCTATCATATAGTGCCTTTCATCTGTCTATCTATCATATAGTGCCTTTCATCTATCTATCTATTATATAGTGCCTTTCATCTATCTATATCTATCTATCTATCTATTTATTATATAGTGCCTTTCACTCTATCTATTTATCTGTTATATAGTGCCTTTCATGTCTGTCTGTCTGTCTGTCTGTCTGTCTATCTATTATATGGCACCTTTCATGTCTGTCTGTCTATTATATGGCGCCTTTCATCTATCTATCTATCTATTATATAGTGCCTTTCATGTCTGTCTGTCTGTCTATCTATTATATGGCACCTTTCATGTCTGTCTGTCATATAGTGCCTTTCATCTATCTATCTATCTATTATATAGTGCCTTTCATCTATCTATCTATCTATTTATTATATAGTGCCTTTCACTCTATCTATTTATCTGTTATATAGTGCCTTTCATGTCTGTCTGTCTGTCTGTCTATCTATTATATGGCACCTTTCATGTCTGTCTGTCTATTATATGGCGCCTTTCATATCTCCTGTCTGTCTGTCTATTATATGGCACCTTTCATATCTATCTATCATATAGTGCCTTTCATCTATCTATCTATCTATCTATTATATAGTGCCTTTCACTCTATCTATTTATCTGTTATATAGTGCCTTTCATGTCTGTCTGTCTGTCTGTCTATCTATTATATGGCACCTTTCATGTCTGTCTGTCTATTATATGGCGCCTTTCATATCTCCTGTCTGTCTGTCTATTATATGGCACCTTTCATATCTATCTATCATATAGTGCCTTTCATCTATCTATCTATCATATAGTGCCTTTCATCTATCTATCTATTATATAGTGCCTTTCATCTATCTATCTATTATATAGTGCCTTTCATCTATCTATATCTATCTATCTATCTATTTATTATATAGTGCCTTTCACTCTATCTATTTATCTGTTATATAGTGCCTTTTGATGTCTGTCTGTCTGTCTATCTATTATATGGCACCTTTCATGTCTGTCTGTCTATTATATGGCGCCTTTCATATCTCTATCTGTCTGTCTATCTATTATATGGCACCTTTCATATCTATCTATCATATAGTGCCTTTCACTCTATCTATTTATCTGTTATATAGTGCCTTTCATGTCTGTCTGTCTGTCTGTCTGTCTATCTATTATATGGCACCTTTCATGTCTGTCTATCTATTATATGGCACCTTTCATATCTATCTATCTATCTATTGTATAGTGCCTTTCATATCTATCTGGTGCCTTTCAAACGGCATGCAGACGGTGACGATGAGGGCAGCAGTGCCAACCTCTACGCCACCCTTTTGGTTTTTAGGTTTAGGGTGGGTTGGTTGGTTGGTTTATTTCCCTGCTCTGTTATTTCTTGTTTGTTCAAAGACCCTCTCAGTTTTGTAGTTTCCGTCGGTGTTTGGGGCTTTTTAAGTGGAGGAGGACTGGGAGTTTTGGAGCCGTCTGCACAGCCCCTGCTGCGGTCGGCGTCACTTTGTCACTTGACTCGTGGTTTCCTATGCAAATCTGTGGTTTCCTCGGTGCGTTTTGCTGCGGAGCTCTCGGCCACCCAGGGTTTTTTTTTGGTTTCTAGTTTTGTTTCCTCTTCTCTTAAAGATGACTAAGCAGCCTTACTGTAAATGGAGGGCACAGCTTTGAGGTCACCTGGCCACGTGGCACTGAGGTCAGAGAGGTCAACACACAACATGACAAGAGAGACCACCCAAACAAAGGTGGGCAGCTGCACCGACAGTAAAAGCGCAGTTAGAGTAAATTCCCCTTGCACTGAAGGAGAAGTGCCATGTATGTGTGTGGACCTTCCATGCCAGCCTGAAGCCCCCATACTTACTGTGTATGTTTTGAAGGTTGTGTCACATAAATGTGCGGACCCTCCATGCCAGCCTGAAGCCCTCATCTTTTTTCCTGATTCTGTTTGCATATGTTGAAGATGAAATGCCAGATAAACATGTGGACCCTCCATGCCAGCCTTTTTTAGGCTCATCCTCCGTTTGTTTCAAACCTGAGTGAATAAACAGCTTGTGCAGGGTGACTGGCAGGCAGTGGCACAAGAAGCTGGCACAAGCTTTATATTTTATGTGGCATTTTGTGATCCCAGGAGATGTATGTGTATGCCAGGACCTGAAATGGGCCACCCACCGGACCCAGCCTGTTAACGGCACGTGCCACTCTCTACACATGCTGGGCACTCCGCTGAAGGCTTTCCCCATGCGTGTGCCCCCCCAATCGGCTCCAGTCGCTTTGTGCACCTGCAGTTTTAGAGCAGCGGCTTTGACCCACGTCATTTGTTAACTCGTTTTAATCCCGGCGATTTTCGGCATCTGTAAATGCCGGTGGCAGGCAGGCGGGCAGGCGGGCGCCTTATCGTCTGCTGCTAATCCCGCTATCTCTTCTTATCCCTTTATTATCTGCTGCTGCTCACTGCTCCTGATTAGCTGCCGCCTGGCCTTCTGAACGCCTTTGTCTCACTGCCTTTCTTTTTATGACTGACGTGTGTGCTGTGCGTCTACCAACTGATGCCACCATCCGTGCCCATCATTTGGGGGTGAAATAAATCATTTACATGTTAGTCTTTGGTGCATGTGCTTCTGTGTATCCTGTTATTATATAGTGCCTTTCTGGTCTGTTATAATTAGGAGGGCCGAACAGAGAGAGGGTGCCAGCTGGGTACCTGTTTAAACTTGATAGGGCACTGGGCACCCGTCCCACTGCCCCTCGCTGCTGTGTGTTAAATGGAAGGAGGGTTGGGGATCCCTCCCATATTCTGTAATCCGTCCCTCGTTGTCATAGAATGGGGGGTGGGCTGATGTGGGCAGGGTCAGATGTCAGGCCCCGCCCCCTTGTTTTAGTACACAGTGTCCAGTTGTGAGCAGGCTGTAGAAGGCAGGCTTCATGTTAGATGTTTCTTTATTGTTAGCGGTTTGCTACTAATGAAGTTTTTGATTTGTTCGGTGCCCTACCTTGGAAGATAAATGCTGCCAATCACCCCCCAATTTCTGTACCCCAGTGCACCAATGGCATACATTGGCAGAACTGTAGCATCAAGAATTCCGTGCGGTTTTTGAGTGCAAGTTAAGGTTAGGGGTTTGCGTGAATGTTAAATGGTAAAACTCCACACATTTGGCTACACCCACCCTCCCTCCTGTGGCCCCGCCCCATCCCACCTCCAGGAAACTCTCCCGTTGTTCCTCTTGTGAGGTGGGCATATGGGCGGGGTTTGTACACATCATCCCTCTGTGGGTGTGGTTTACTGTCTGAATAGAGAACTGCACAGTGCTGATGTTTTGATCCAAGTCATGCCAAACACATTCCCAGCTAAAAGCCTTAGAGTGGATTGTTAAACACAGGAGGATAAACAAGGAAAACGGAACTCTGACCAGCAGTCACATCCTGCTAAGCCTTGCCAGCTGCTGTGCCAATGCACCTCAGTGCCAGGAATAATTCATCTGAAAGCTCTTGGACTCGGTATGCAGAGTGTGTGCCCTTTTACAGTGAAACTGGATTGATTAGAATAGCATTGATCAAAGTTCATTTATTTACTTTTCAAGGAGCAAATGGTGGTTCTACGCCATGACGCCCGCGTCTGAATATGAGATTAACTGCCTGCGTCTGCCTGTAACTCTTCAATTGGGTCGCACACCGCAAAATCTTTCAGATCAGATACCCAGAGATTTCAACGCTCTAAGAAGAGGCCTGTCAGTCATTCTGACTGCTGAAGACTCCACCCTGTTTAGGAGGCGGCCTTTGTGTCTATTAAATGGGCCAAGACTCCGCCCCTGTCATTGTTAAAGGAAGTGACCTATGTCTATCAGATGGGACAAGACTCCGCCTCTATCTTAGGATCCTGTCATTCTGACAGCTCAAGACTCCACCCCTTTAGGAGGCAGCCTGTGTATCAGATGGGCCAAAACTCTGCCTCCTGTTGGAGGAGGCCTGTCTGTCATTCTGACCGCTCAAGACTCCGCCTCCTGTAGGAGGAGGCCTGTCATTCTGACAGCTCAAGACTCCACCCCTTTAGGAGGCAGCCTGTCTATCAAATGAGTCAAGACTCCGCCTCCTGTAGGAGGAGGCCTGTCATTCTGACTGCTGAAGACTCTGCCTCCTGTAGGAGGAGGCCTGTCATTCTGACCGCTCAAGATTCCACCCCGTTTACGAGGAGGCTTGTCAGTTTTACCACCCATCAATCTTACTGCGCCCCTTTCTGTCAGATTGACTGCCTCAGACTCCGCCCTCTCTAGAAGGCCTGTCTGTCAATCTTACTGCTCAAGACTCCTCCCCCTTTAGCACAAGGCCTGTCTGCTGAAGTGTCCGCCCCTTATTGGAGGAGGGCCTATCAGTCTCACTGCCCAAGACTCCACCCTTTCTCGATGTCCCCCTTGACCAGGGTGTCTGTCAGCCACTCTTTATGCTTATCAGTTCCAGTACATCGGGTGCAAGGCAGGAGCAAACACTGGGTGGGATGCCAGTTGGCTTTTCTTTCAAACTTGGCGACAGAGTGGCACACTTATAGTGCAGCTGCTTCACCACTTTGTGGAGCTGGGTTCATTACTGTGAGGGTAGAGGTGGCACGTTTTCCTTTGTGTTTTAATTCATAATGCCACCAGTATGGAGTGCCATCTCTCCTTTTTTGGTCATTTGTCATCCATTGACTTTGTAAATTGCTATTAATGCCAGGCTGGTCAAGATGCTATGTTTGCTGGTAATGGTAGGTTATCATCCACTCTTAATGCTGAGGTGAGAGTGGCACTTTGATTGCCACAGCCAAGTTTCACAGTGGGTGAGTGCCAAGGAGATGCTGTTGGCGCTGCTCTTTATCCCCAACTCTGGAGCTCTCTCCTAGAGTCCCACTGGATTGAGAGGTGAGGTTGTGACCCCATGGAAAGTGCAGTGCCAGCGGCTGCTATGTGCCCGCGTCTCGACGTTTCGCCGGTGCAGCTCGGATTAGCTGATAAAGGCGTTTCTGCTGAGCGAGGCGCACATTTCTGTGTGAGGGGGCAGGTGGTGGCACGTGGCATGGCAAGCCTTTGTTTTCTTTGTTTGTTTTGTTTTTCTTTTTGCCCTACAGAAGATAAAAAGGCTGCATTGTGCCCTTGGAGCTTTGGCGGGCAAAGGCGGGCATGTGAGCTGCAGCTTTGTTTTCTTTTTCTTTCCATACAGTTTCTCTTGACAGTGGAGAGCTGGGCCCTTTGTGGCACCTCTCAGAAGTTCAAGTGGTGCGGGTGCCCACCACGTGTCACCCAAACGTATGACCCTGTACACTCGGAACTGTTTTATTTATATAGCGCCTTTCAGGTCCAGCGTACCTTAAAATGAAAGTAAAGGCTTTTCAATAGCATTTAATAGATCGAGTGAAAGGCACTATATAATAGATCGAGTGAAAGGCACTATAAGATAGATAGACAGATTTGAAAGGCACTCTATGATAGAGTGAAAGGCACTATATAATAGACAGATTTGAAAGGCACTATATGATGGATAGATATGACAGGCACTATATAACAGATAGATAGATATAGTGCCTTTCAGGTCAAAAACCCCTTTGCTTGAAAGATGTCATTTGTCCAATGCAATCCGGCAAGAAGTCTTTAATGTATATAGCGCCTTTCAGGTTCCGTCTACTTGACGATGAAAGACCACCTCTGCGAATACAGTCTAGCTGTTATAATTTCATTTATATAACACATTTCAGACGAAAAGTAACTAAAAATGAAAGACCGCCATACTGAATGCAAGTTGGCCAGCGGAACTGAATTTATATAGCGCCTTTCAGTTCACGGGTACCTACCCTAAAATGAAAAGCGGCCGATGTTCAATAGCATTCAGTTTCTTTTTAGCCCTTTCAGACAATATTTGCTCAGTGCCAGCTGATTGGTTGAATTTGGTTTATATTGCGCCTTTTCATTCCAAACTGCTTGGCAATGGAAGACATTGTGCCCATTAATGTTAAGTTATATAGCGCCTTTCAGGTTAAAAATCCTTTTGCTTGAAAGACGCCATTTTTCCAGTGCAATCAGCAAGAGTTATTTAATGTATATAGTGCCTCTCAGGTGCCACATACTTCACAATAAAAGACCACCTCTGCGAGTGTAGTCCAGCTGTTAGAATTTCATTTATATAGCGCCTTTCAGTTCCAGAGTACCTTAACATGAAAGACAGTATTTGCTCTGTGCCAGCTGATTGGTTGAATTTAATTTCTATAGCGCCTTTCACTTCCAAAAGTGCTTTAAACAGGGAAAAGAAATGTCCCCTCGTAGAAGCTTGCTAATCTTATTTAATTTATACAACGCCATTCAGGCCCACAGTATTCTAAACTGAAAGACCCCATTTGCTCAACTGCAAGGTGGTCAGTGTAATGTACAGTACGTGTATAGCGCCTTTCAGTTTCAATGTACTGTAGAATGAAAGACCCCATTTACCGAGTGTAAGCTGGCTTGTGGCTTTTCATCCGTATAGCGCCTTTCAGAGTACCTTTATAATAGAGGATAGCATATACTGGGGTGCAGGCCGCCCAGCGTAATGTTTGTGTATAGCGCCTTTCAGTTTCACAGTACTCTATACTGAAAGACACCATTTGCTCAAGTGCAAGGTGCCCAGCATAATGTACAGTACGTGTATAGCGCCTTTCAGTTTTCTGTGTTCTCTAAAATGAAAGACCCCTTTTACCTGGCCTGTTGCTTTTTGTTCATATATAGCGCCTTTCATCTCCAGAGTAACTAATAATAGGGGATACCATTTGCTGGAGTGCAGGATGGCCAGTGTAATGTTCGTATATAGCGCCTTTCAGTTCCACAGTACCCACGGGGTGGCTGCCCCCAGTGCTTTCAGCATCTTGGGGTGGGGTCCAAGCGGGCAGTGCTGCACGTCGCCAGGCATGAAAGGGTCCCACCTTCAGGCCCAATGTCATGAACGGCCCGAATTTGCGTCTGGGTGCCTTCTGTTTGATTGTCTTGTAACCTGTGGGTGCACCAGAAGGGGGCGCCAGTCTCTGAGTGTATCCTGTGTTTGTGTGTAGGGTTGGAATTCAAAGTGATGAACAAGGCAGGGTGAGGCCTCATCTTGGAAGATTGGGGGTGACTTTGGGCAGGAGGGTGTGTGCCACATGGGACGGGCAGAATTACCCAAGAATCTCCAGAGTCGAGGAGACCTTACCATGAAAGGTGATGTCACAGAGCGCCAGCGCCATCCCATTATCCGATTTATTTATACAATTACCGTGTATAGCAAGACATGGTGCCACCCAGTCTCATAATGGCAGATGGTGAAACATGGCACCTTTCATCCATTAGCTCACTTTGTAACGTGGCAGATTCGGGTACGGGCCAAACACAAGCAGCTGGCACAGGCCGGGGCGTTTTCTCACACCACTAGGCATGAAAAGGAAACCCATAAACCTGAGGAGTGCATTTAAACTGGTTTAAACTGGTTCTGCCATATTCTGTATGCTATATAGCGCCCTTGCTAGAGTTTGTGTCAGCGAACAGAAAGACGAGATTAAATCCCACCAGACTGACTGCCGGCACCCTGGGGAGGTGGCGTATAGCTAATGCCACTTTCTGGCACCCTGCACCAGTGGTCTCTTCTGACATTTGCTGCCATGAAAGGCAGTTCAGAAAATACGATGAAGACAAGTGTGATCTTCTGGCGGGTCAGGCTACCCTCTGTGCTCGCCCACTGGTACCCACTCTGGCACTACCCCTCACACTTTGCTTTGTATTTTTCACTATTGTTGAACTGAGGTGCCCACACAGGTTGTTGTTATTCGTTGCATTCTAAGTAAGTTAGCGCCACCGTTGTGGTCATTGACTAACATTTCTTACCCATGGGTTGTTTTGGTCGTAGCAGAGTCCTGCTGTGCCACCCACTGAAGTGATGTGCTCCACCGTACCCGTGTAGGTGCCAGTTACCTTCCAGCGAGCGCTAACTTCGAGAGCCCTTCTGTCTGATTGCCATCCTGTTTGTAAGCTGGTATCCTTTTATTCTTTTCTAGGTGCCCACCGACGGAGCAGTAGGCCTGCTGGCTGAGCCCCAGGTTGCCATGTTCTGTGGCAAACTCAACATGCATATTAATGTGCAGACGGGCAAGTGGGAGTCGGACCCTAGTGGCACCAAGAGCTGCATTGGCACCAAAGAAGGCATCTTACAGTACTGCCAAGAGGTAAGTGTGGGTTTAAGTATCATAACGCTAGTTAGCTGTAAATGGCATTGTGCCCAACTGTCTTCGGCTGTGCCTACGGTGCGATGGACTGTTTAGTCATTTCTGATTGGTAGGGCTTGCCCACCTGCTTCAGCCAGTTTGGTGCCCGCTCACAAGTAGGTGGTGCTGACTATATTTCTTGCTTGATGAATAAATAAATACCATAACTGTACCACTGCAGATCGGGTAATTTGGGCACTGCAGTGGCATAATTAGTCCTCTTTAAAATAATCAAGAAGATAAGAAGTGACCATGAAGGGGCATCCGCAGGGGGCAGTGATGAAGGGAGGTCATCTGGGAGTTTGTTGATGCTACAGAAACCTACGGTTACCTAAAATAAGAATTGCTTGGCACTGCCAGCTTTTCAGGCTGTTGTGGGCATCTAACTCGGCATGAAGGTTTAGCATATTGGGGCATCAAATATACCGAAGGAGGGAGGAGTAAAGTGAAAGCATCCTGTCATTTCTCTCTTGGGCAACTGGCCAAATGGTGACAGCTTAGCTGATGCTGTGTCATGTCACATAGCTTGGCACAAACGACCCACCCACCCCTTTATTTTAAATATAGCGCATTTCAATCGTAGACGTGCCCTCCAGATGGAGAGAACTTGGAGCCTGAGCATCCTGTGGCGAGTTAGGGTGAGATTAAACCCGCAGCCAAGTCTGGTGCCACGCTGGTCATTCAATTGAGGGTCAGAGGGAGGGAAGAAGTGAAGGGAAGAGCTGATCAATAAAACAAACTCCCCCTTAGTGGGCATCCAGGGGAAGACGTGCAGGATGTGACAGTGAAGGGTGCCCACTTGGGGGCATATGGAGCAAAAGCTAGCAAAGGTGGGTGGCAATTATGGCGAGTGTGATGACGAGGCACAGAACTGCTGTGAAGTGACACTCGTGTCACCTCTATGAATACGGTGCCAGGTGTGCCCGCCAGAGACGCAGTCTTGCCTGAGTACACGGGTGCAGTTAGTTTTTATTTAATTATTTTTTAAATATTTGATCCCAGTGCCTCTCACCTGTCCCTGTCTGTGCTTCTGTACGCTATATAGCGCCTTTCATGTCTACCAGTCCATCTCTTCTCTTTAACATCTCTCTATTTTAATTTAGTCCTCCTCTGTCTACTAGTCTGTTATATAGCGCCTTTCATTTGTCTACCAGTCACTCCTACGTCTCTCGATGACTCGGCACCCTTCCATGTGTTACTGTTGTGTAGTGCCCCCTCCTTTAGTTTATATAGCGCCTTTCATGTCTACCCGTCTCTCCCTTAAAGTTCATTTCCTATTTATCTGTGTTATATAGCGCCTTTCATATCTTTACACGTCTGTTTGTTACGTTGTACACTTCACAGGTGTGTGTCTGGTACATAGCGTGTCCCCCTCAGTTTTTATGCGTTGTCCTTTCCAGCTGTTATATAGCGCCTTTCACGCCTGCCTGTCTATCGCGTAGCACTGATTCACTGTCTGTCAGTCCGTCACCTACCTACTGTCTGTGACATCTCTCCGTTACCGTGTATGTCACACGTCCGCTTTATATAGCGCCTTTCGCCTCTAGTGCCTTCCATCTATTTGTTACGTATCACACACGTCTGCTCTACGTGTCTCTCATACTGCCCACCAGTCCATTTTTCTGTAGTGTCATTTTCCATGTGCGATATAGCGCCTTTCACGTTTGTGTGTCTGTTGTATATAGTGCCTCACATCTGTTTATTTTACGCAGTGCACTTCACGTGTCTGCGCCTTTCTACAGCTCTCTATTAGGCAGAGCCTTTCGTGTGTTTCTATTGCGATGTGTCTTTTTCATTTGTGGCACAGACGTGAAAGGCGCTATATATCTGTTATGTAGTCACGATTCCATCTGTCATATAGCGCCTTTCGTGTTGAGCTTTTTACATCTGTGGTTCGTTTCACATTTGTGTCTGTTATATCGTGCCTTTCACATTTGTCTTTTTTTTTTCTATCATATACAAGAGTAGTGCCCTTGACGTCTGTCTGTCTGTCTGCCAGCTATATAGCGCCTTCACACATGTCTGCCATTCTGTGACGTTTCACTTCTGTCTGTCCTATATGAAGGACAGGAGCGTCACTTTGCCAGTCTTCTATTGGACCTTCCCTCCCAATCAGTCTTATTATATAGCGCCTTTCCACCTGTCATACATACTGTAATGTAAAAACAGTCCGTCAGTTTCTTTAGGCTACCTAGTGGTACGTCTGCTACTACTTTATAGCGCCTTTCACCGCAGGCCTCATTGCAGCTCAGTGACCCGAGGGTTCCGTTTGTGTGCCTGCAGCCCACTTGATGACCACCCCCTGGAGCTCTAGGCTTCTGTCTGGTTGGAAAGGCGCCAGTGCCACCTGGCAGAACTGGCATCGCCCCCTGCCTCCACTTGGTCAGCCTGCCTTTTGTGTGTAACTTTACTCACCAGGTCACTTTGTTAGCATTACAGACTCGGTGGGCACCAGACTGGGCACACGTTGGCATTTCCTACTAACTGGTATCGTCTTTGACAGGTCTACCCTGAACTGCAGATCACTAATGTAGTGGAGGCCAACCAGCCTGCCACCATCCTGAACTGGTGCAAGAAAGGGCGCAAAAACTGCCGCAGCCACCCACATATCGTGGTGCCCTACCGCTGCCTGGGTAAGTCTCAGCCAATGGGTAAACAGTGATGCCATGTCCGAGGCGGGTGTATATGGTGATGATTTTTGGCTGCCCACCTGTAACTCTACTTTTCTCTCTCTCTCTCTCTGTGCAGTTGGTGAATTTGTCAGCGATGCCCTCCTGGTTCCTGACAAGTGCAAGTTCCTCCACCAGGAGCGCATGGACATGTGTGAGAGCCACCTGCACTGGCACACGGTGGCCAAAGAGGTGAGTGCTGATATCATCTAATGGGCATCGGTGGGCTGGTTTTGACAGTTTGCTGGCATTGCCAGTCTCCTTATTTACTGTGCTGTATGTTTCTCTCCTGCCCAGTCCTGTGGCGACCGCTCAATGAACCTGCACGACTATGGCATGCTGCTGCCCTGTGGCATCGACCGTTTCCGTGGTGTGGAATTTGTCTGCTGCCCATCTGATGCCAGCCAGTTGGACTCAACGGAGTTAGAAGAAGACGACTCGGATGTGTGGTGGGGCGGTGCGGACGCCGACTATGTGGAGGGCGGGTATGACGAATTTCTAAAGTGCTGTGCCCCCCTCCCACCTTAATGTATGCCCACCACCCTTTTAATGAAATCTCCTGTGAATGACTCTGTCGAGAGCAGCACTCCTTGTGCCCAGTGATTGGCACCTTGTCTCCATATGATCATCCCGCCATGCTGGGGCTGCTTTCTTTTTCATCAATTTCTATGTTGGCATCACATACGACTGGCATGCAGTCATTGAACCCCCGTGCTCACCATCTCTGTTCCTCCCGTCTTCTCTCAGGGAGCCCCGTGAGGTGCAAGTAGAAGATACTGAGGATCTGCAGCCCGCCATGGGTGAGGATGATGAAGATGATGAGGATGAGGTTGACGAGGAGCCCGAAGGAGAGGCCAGCGAGCGCACCACTAGCGTGGCCATGACCACCACGACTACCACCACCACTGAGTCCGTTGAGGAGGTTGTCCGAGGTAAGCCGCCACTGTGTGCCACTCCTTTGTGGACTGGAGGAAATGCAGCTTGGCATCTAAGACTTGAATTTGCCCTCATGGTGCCAGTCACAGGGCACCAATTTGAATGGACCTGTTTTGACCACCACACCCCTACAGGTGTGGTATGAGCTTCATGCCAGCCCCGCTGTAAACCGCAGCCCCCTAATGGTGGGGGTGTGACAGGTCGAGTTGACTTTAGCCTGCTGCGCTGTGGGCCACCCACCAGCAGAGGGCAGCTAAAAGGCGTTATTGAGGGCTGCGGTTTAAATATGTGATGTGCCACAGTGTGCACCATGCAAGGCGCTATATGAGGCCAACACCAGGACTCGAGTCTTTGGGTAGAAGTCAGTGCATAAAACACACTGCAGATGGAGGGGCCTTTCTGGGCCGTGATTAGGATGCGGTGTCGAGGGAGGGGGGCTGCATGAAGTAAAGATTATTGGCTAGGTGGTCTGCCGGACCCGCTGAAGTGGACTTTCACCCGCAGGATGTTTAGGACGGACATCTGGCTTTGACGTGCATTGGGTGGTTCAGTCGCCGTGTCATCTTGAGCGGGGGCCGCCTGGCTAGCTACTGGGGGAGGGGGGGGCAAATCGTCAGAAAGGCGCTATATCAAGTCAGGCTTGTGTCTTCGGTTACCCTGAGGGCCTGTCTGAAGGAAGCATTTGTCAGGCGGGCACTGTGTGTGTGTGTGAGATATCTAGGGATGTCCAACCAGCGGGAAGTGTACAAGTCTGTTTTACAGACAGACATGAGCCCATTTAGGTTTTACAGAGGGGGACTTAAAAGGCACTATATAGAGGACAAAGGCCCTATAGCACAGAGCGGAAAGGTGCTGTGATATGAGCGATGAAGGGCGCTGTTTGAAAATAAATGAATGCACTCTGTCATAGAGAAGAAAGGTGCTATATAACAAAGGCATGTAGTATTAAAAAATAAGGATGTGAAAGGCGCTATAAATGCACAGATGGAGAAGAAATTAGATTAAAAGGTGAAAGGCACTATATAATGAATATGTACTGTATTTATTCATTACATATGAACCAGTGAGGCAGGTACTTGTTCTGCATATCTTAGAGTCTAACATTTGCGCCATCTGACCAAGCGCTCCATCCCTGGACCTTGTCTTGGTTAAGAGTTTCACATCGGACCTCGACCCCATTCTTCATCTGTCAGAGGTGTCCTCCTCTTTGTATGTTTAGGAATCTGACCCCATCCCATCCCCGTCATGTCATAGAGGTCCTTGTCCTTATATGGGTAAGTCTTACGTTTGGCCCTAGACTTATACGGTTAAGAGTCTGACTTCAGACTCCACCCCATCCCTCTTCTCCCAGTGGTGTCCTTGCCTTATATGGTTGAGTCTGACATCTGACTCCACCCACAAGACTCCGCCCCATCCCTAGTCTCCCAGTGGTGTCCCTGTCTTATATGGTTGAGTCTGACATCAGACTCCGCCCCATCCCTTGTCTCCTAGTGATTTCCTTGCCTTATATGGTTGAGTCTGACATCTGACTCCACCCACATCAGACCCCGCCCCATCCCTTGTCTCCCAGTGGTTTCCTTGCCTTATATGGTTGAGTCTGACATCTGACTCCACCCACAAGACTCCGCCCCATCCCTCGTCTCCCAGTGGTGTCCTTACTTTGTATGCTTAAGAGTCGTGACGGTTGACCCCATCGGTGAGGCAGGTCCTTGTCCTATGTAGGTGAGATGCCCTGCCCCATCCCTCCACTGTCACAGAGGACCTCTGCCCGCTGTCCCCCCAGCGATGCCCTATTGTTTTGTTTTTTTTTTGAAGGTGAAGTTCAAGTGCAGCTTACAGGTCTGAGGTACACGGGTCTCGTC